>NC_060918.1:22695170-22738462 GCF_021234035.1 Daphnia pulicaria | reverse complement strand
GTTAAGTACCTACCCCTCCTACCATGCTATATCTACACCTGTGTTCATTTAAATCCAAATCCATTGGGTGCAGTTCTGTTGCGTAGCGACACCAACTCACTCACGAGTATGGCTGTTGTTAAGATGAGACTTAGAGCTAGTAATTGATCCTTGTGACTGTTACCCAAGCCTAATTGCTCTAGCAATAGTAAGAAACACTCGAACCGTGACGTCGTCCGATAAGGGGGTAGTTTATCTGCCACCTTTTGAAAGGCACGTGTGGGTTTTGATGCATCTCGCGGTTCGCCATTGCGGCTCCAAAAGAATGATCATTGAAAATGGAAATTAACACAAAAGTAAGCAAAAAACCTTTCCTTCCTATTGTTTCCACCCTTGTAAAAATTAAGACATCTACTCTGACTCACGTCACTCACAAAACAACATCTTAATCGACTGGAAACTAACGAAGAAAAACAAACTCTACAAGCAAACAACTCTACGAAGGAAGAAATGTGGTTCTTTTCTCTATCTTTTTAAACTTAGAATAAGTCTTAAATTAAAATGTTAAGTTTAGGGTTCCAGTAGAGTGTGGCCCCTTCTGGGCTAACTCTGACCTCGTCCAAAGGGAATATTGAGTTTGAGGTCGAAATTCCCGTCCATGCCTACGGTATGGCCAACTTTGGATTCTCAACTGACGAACTGGATTAGAAAACCCTAGTTTTAATAAGAAATTAGGTTAATTTCAAACTAGGTTATTTAGGTTATAACTTTATTACTTGGTAACTTAAAAAAGTACGTATCAGCATGGACCCACCAGCAGAAAGAACAATTTTTGTTAAGGATCTCTGTTCCAAATTATCTTGGCGTGATCCTTTCACACTATTGCCCCGCCTTCCTGGCCGGACGATCGGAAGAAGAAATCCCCTCTTTTCATAAGTTGGAATCGTCGTCTCTATTTATTAAAAAACACCTTATACTGTATTTCTCTCCACAGGCCCTTCCCATTTAGACGGCCGGTTGTATACCATGTCGGGGCCCATAACCTATATAACGTAATGAATAAAGAGAAGAACCTCTCCACAATCAATATGGCTAAACGTTGTGGCCTTAGAGGACCACGAACCGGATGTAGCTGCTAACACCCGAATCCACTTCTACGGGCTTACTCACGTCAACAACACCGTTCACGACTCTTGGAACAGCACACTGCACTACGTTAGTGAAACCATACAACTCTCCGTACACAAACAGTTGAAGGCAACATACTCCAATAAGTTTCAAATTGGCTCTCATTCCCACTGAAGAAAATAACGACCCAAGAGACACGGAACTCAAGAATATTGCACACCGTCCGATAACACAGAATGGGTAAGACTTGATGGCTACGCGGCCCGGAATATTTGGGTGTTCTCGCTCTTAACACCAATCAACCTCGTCAAACATAACAGAAACAAGACCGTTACCACCACTGATTATAACTTTTACATTCCCGAGCATCACCACATTGTTCGACATAATGGAACTTGAAGAACAAGAAACAGAACGACACCACTGCAAAATGATCAATTGTCTTGAATTCTCACTTTGCCCAACAACTAAAGAAGAACCGACGAACCAACCACCGCACCTGCACTGTATGTCAAAAACATGCGTTAGATTCTGGGAAATGAGCACAGTACCAACCAACATCCAGCAAACTTGAAAACGCAAAAAATAATAAAATAATGTATTACACGGCACTTGAGGAATGATCAAAATACAAACGGCAGTTTTTTAAATATCAAGTTTTTTTCTATCTTCTGTTATCTTCTTTCGTATGGACAAATCAAGCATCTAAAAACCCCTTCTTCGTCTTCTCATATAGGAGCATGAACGTAACTAGAACCTCCTATGAAATAGAAGGACAAATGATCAACATGGATTTTGTCATTACCCCAACATACCAACATCCCACATCTCCACCAGCTTGGACTGATTTTTTCCAACGGGTCAGTTGGAATACCACTCTTCCGCCACCAAAGAACCTTTTGTGCATCAACTTGGAAAACCACGGTATATTCATGTATAGACGATGCCCACCATTTTTTCTAGACCAAGATCCATGTGCAAACTGGTTGGAATGGATTATCTACGAAACACCGATCCCAAATGGACCCATTAAGATGCTACACGTAAAAAATGGAATGAATCCTAACAACATTCGAAACAACACATCAATCTGCACTCACATAATGTACGAACTATACACATCCCAACTTGAGGCAAAACCGATTGAAGAACCAGCAACCCCAGTCCGGCATTGTACCATACTTTAAAACAGAATATTGTACAAAATAAATGGAAAAAGATGGAAATTATGATTAATTTTACAAATCTCTGTCTGACATGTAACCACCAATAAATAGAATCCCCAATCGGTTAAAATCAACTATGAATAAATTCACTGAGCAAACGAGGTTCTTGGATGCTGTACTAAATATTAACTGCTCGGAATTGGAGCTGTGAATTGGCTATATCCAGTCTAGCGTAACAAACGATGATAATATTTGCAAAATTCATCTATAACCTACCTCTACACCCGAAGAAGAGGAAAGTTTGGTTTTCAACGGAATGGAAAGCTGGGAATTCGGAACTAGTTCGGGCTCCCTTGAGTGCATCACGTCTGTTCGAGATAGCCTAAGAGCTCGACGTGGTCTGGGGGTGCCGGTGAGCTTGAACTACTTCACGTGCCCTTAAGCTCTTCCAATCTGGAGTTAATCAAAGTAATAAAAACATAAGAAAGTATTTGCAAAGTTCATCTTTAACCTACCTCTACACCCGAAGAAGAAGAAAGTTTGGTTTTCAACAGAAAAGAAAGCTGGGAATTCGGAACTAGCTCGGGCTCCCTTGCGTGCATCACGTCTGTCCGAGATAGCCTAAGAGCTCGGCGTGGTCTGGGGGTGCCGGTGAGCTTGAACTACTTCACGTGCCCTTTAGCTCTTCCAATCTGGAGTTTATCAAAGTAATAAAAAGAAGAAAACTGAAGAAACCATTTTTGCACAAATCACACACTACACATAAACACGGCTCTTTTATTTTTTTTTTTTTATTTTTTTATTTTCTTCTCTCTCTTCTCAGTAGGCCATTTCAAAAAATTATTTTTTTTGTTTTTAAATAAACAAACTACTAAGGTTGCGAGAACGACGCTGATTATGCGATGATACCTTGAGCATTTTCGCGTGAACCGTTCTCGTATCCGGCGATGGTCTTGTCCCTCCAGACATGAAAATACTTAGACACTTTTAAACACAAAACTCTAGCCGAAGAAGAAGAAAATTTGGTTTTTCAAAAGAAAGGAAAGCTGGGAATTCGGAACGAGTTCAGGCTCCCTTGCGTGCATCACGTCTGTTCGAGATAGCCTAAGAGCTCGGCGTGGTCTGGGGGTGCCGGTGAGCTTGGACTTCTTCACGTGCCCTTTGGCTCTTCCAATCTGGCGATAATCAAAATAATAAAAAAGAAAACATAAGAAAACATTTCCAGAATTCATCTTTAACTTATCTCTACACCTGAAGAAGAAGAAAACTTGGTTTTTCAAAGGAAAGGAAAGCTGGGAACTCGGAACTGGTTAGGGCTCCCTCGCGTACATCACGCCTGTTCGAGATAGCCTAAGAGCTCGACATGGTCTGGGGGTGGCGGGTTCGGCGAGCCTGAACTACTTCACGTGCCCTTTGGCTCTTCCAATCCGGCGATAATCAAAATAATAAAAACAGAAGAAACTATTCTCATCAGAAATGGACAATCAACCCTTTGTTTTGCAATAGACTGGTGGAAAGAATGATGTATGCGTTCACTGCGCGAACTAAGTTCATAGATGTTGTGGTGATCGCTACGCGATCTAAGTTCTGGGATGTTGAAATGATCGCTACGCGATCAAAGGACAGCTCTGGTGTGCGCTACGCGCACTAAGCTATGTCAGGTTTTTAATTGAGAATTAAAAAGTGTAAACACTCACGGCCTAACCTAACCTAACCTGGAGTTATCAATTTAAGAGTATCGACATGACAATGGAAAAATCGTCGTCACCCTGAATCAAGATCGTTACCTACTACTTTATCTTTTACTTAAAGTTATTAATAACTACCGCTAGATTGCATTTTTGAAGAAACAAAATTATTGAAAAGTTGCCAAAACTACCGCTAGATGACGTTTTGAAGAAACTAATTTTTGGAAAAGTTGTTAATACCGACCGCTAGATGGCGTTCCGAAGAAACTATTTTTGAAAAAGTTGTTAATAACCACCGCTAGATGGCGCTCTTTCAAAAAATTGCGTGAAGCTGACCCGGTCACCATTAACACTGCCCCGGTCACCATCGAGCTTGGCCTGGCCAACATAAAGACTTGCCCGGTCACCATCAACCTGTTTGTACCATGGAGTCTGACCTGGTCAACATAGAGACTGACCCGGTCACCATCAAGGCTGCCCTGGTCACCATAAAAATAAAAACGAATCACCACAAAAAATGACACAACCACACTGGCCCGGCCACCATGGAGGCTGACCTGGTCACCATAGAGACTGACCCGGTCATCATCGACGCTGACCTGGTCAACATTAAAATCGACACAAATTTCAAGACTGACCCGGTCACCATGGAGGCTGACCTGGTCACCATAGTGACTGACCCGGTCATCATCGAGGCTGCCCTGGTCACCATAAAAATCGACAAAAATTTCAAGACTGACCCGGTCACCATGGAGGCTGACCTGGTCACCATAGAGACTGACCCGGTCATCATCGAGGCTGCCCTGGTCACAATAAAAATCGACACAAATACAAGACTGACCCGGTCACCATGGAGGCTGACCTGGTCACCATGGAAGCTGACCTGGTCACCATGGAAGCTGACCTGGTCACCATCAAGGCTGCCCTGGTCACCATAAGAATAAAAACGAATCAAAATAAAAAGACACAATAACAAGACTGACCCGGTCACCATAGAGGCTGACCTGGTCACCATGGAAGCTGACCTGGTCACCATCAAGGCTGCCCTGGTCACCATAAGAATTAAAACGAATCAAAATAAAAAGACACAATAACAAGACTGACCCGGTCACCATAGAGGCTGACCTGGTCACCATGGAAGCCGACCTGGTCACCATCAAAGCCACGTGGCTCGGCCTAGCAACTGGCCATGAGGTCTTGCCTTAGCAGCAAGGCCGCGTGGGAACCAAGGCTACTGGCCGATCAATATAGGCTGACCTGGTCACCATACCGGCCGCCCTGGTCACCATCGTGGGAACCAAGGCCATAGCCAGCGCTACCCCAGAGACACCCCCTGCCTCTGGGAAAGGGATTATAAAAATTATCGACAGGAAAGGAAAACGCCCCCATCCAGCATGCGAACTGGCTATATAAAGCACACACACACGGTCAGTAGCTCAGTTGCTCCCACTTCTTCGACCACGACGGACGTCTCACAGCAGCCCTCTTCACAGCACAGCAGCCACCCGCAGCCAAGGAAGGATTCATCTTGGTAATTAGTTTTAATTTAATTATATTTAAAGAACTGAACTACATGTACTGTTCCACCTACACACAGAAGAATTCACTGACCTACACACTCACAGCTAAACAGCCACGGCAAAGGAATTAATCCACCTGACGGATCCCACGGAAAACAAACACCCCCCACTTAAACCACGGCAAATCAGTTGCTCTCACTTCTTCGACCACGACGGACGTCTCACAGCAGCCCTCTTCACAGCACAGCAGCCACCCGCAGCAAAAGAAGGAGTCCACTTGAAGAATTCACTGACCTGCACACTCACAGCTAGACAGCCACGGCAAAGGAATTAATCCACCTAACAGATCCCACGGAAACAAACACCCCGCACTAGGAGCTACGGCAAAGGAGGTGATCTACTGGGTAATCTTTATACTATGTTTAAGAAATCTCTCCGAAGACTTAGGCTTCTTTACTCGAAACAGATCCACGGCTAAGCAAACAGTTTTGCAAACTCTCAGCAACCGGAAGAATCCAGGAGGTAAAACCTACTTCCGCTCGGGCCTTTTCCTGAGAAATTCGTGCTCCTCACCACCACTGGACACCCCGCCTTTACTGGAAACCCGGACAGAGAAAAGAGAACAGCAGGTCGATTTGTAACCATCTGACCAGATTACTTCAGAAGCAAGAGGATCCCAAAGATGTTAGTACCGCATTCTGTGTATTTGATCTGTGTACCCGTTCCCCGCGCTGTGTAGAAACTACTATGGATGGCTAACTAAGTCCCATCACTTCCCTACTTTCTACACTCCAAGGGAATCATCTTTAACTCATCTTTAAAAATCTGGTGGCTCCCCGTGTGCGACTAGAGACCATGGAGTGGCGGTTAGAGTCCGGGCTCCTTCCACCTCGAATCAAACCAAGGGAATAATGTTAAGTACCTACCCCTCCTACCATGCTATATACACCTGTGTTCATTTAAATCCAAATCCATTGGGTGCAGTTCTGTTGCGTAGCGACACAACTCACTCACGAGTATGGCTGTTGTTAAGATGAGACTTAGAGCTAGTAATTGATCCTTGTGACTGTTACCCAAGCCTAATTGCTCTAGCAATAGTAAGAAACACTCGAACCGTGACGTCGTCCGATAAGGGGTAGTTTATCTGCCACCTTTTGAAAGGCACGTGTGGGTTTTGATGCATCTCGCGGTTCGCCATTGCGGCTCCAAAAGAATGATCATTGAAAATGGAAATTAACACAAAAGTAAGCAAAAAACCTTTCCTTCCTATTTTTCACCCTTGTAAAAATTAAGACATCTACTCTGACTCACGTCACTCAAAAACAACATCTTAATCGACTGGAAACTAACGAAGAAAAACAAACTCTACAAGCAAACAACTCTACGAAGGAAGAAATGTGGTTCTTTTCTCTATCTTTTTAAACTTAGAATAAGTCTTAAATTAAAATGTTAAGTTTAGGGTTCCAGTAGAGTGTGGCCCCTTCTGGGCTAACTCTGACCTCGTCCAAAGGGAATATTGAGTTTGAGGTCGAAATTCCCGTCCATGCCTACGGTATGGACAACTTTGGATTCTCAACTGACGAACTGGATTAGAAAACCCTAGTTTTAATAAGAAATTAGGTTAATTTCAAACTAGGTTATTTAGGTTATAACTTTATTACTTGTTAACTTAAAAAAGTACGTATCAGCATGGACCCACCAGCAGAAAGAACAATTTTTGTTAAGGATCTCTTTCCAAATTATCTTGGCGTGATCCTTTCACACTATTGCCCCGCCTTCCTGGCCGGACGATCGGAAGAAGAAATCCACTCTTTTCATAAGTTGGAATCGTCGTCTCTATTTATTAAAAAACACCTTATACTTATTTCTCTCCACAGGCCCTTCCCATTTAGACGGCCGGTTGTATACCATGTCGGGGCCCATAACCTATATAACGTAATGAATAAAGAGAAGAACCTCTCCCAATCAATATGGCTAAACGTTGTGGCCTTAGAGGACCACGAACCGGATGTAGCTGCTAACACCCGAATCCACTTCTACGGGCTTACTCACGTCAACAACACCGTTCACGACTCTTGGAACAGCACACTGCACTACGTTAGTGAAACCATACAACTCTCCGTACAAACAGTTGAGCAACATACTCCAATAAGTTTCAAATTGGCTCTCATTCCCACTGAAGAAAATAACGACCCAAGAGACACGGAACTCAAGAAATATTGCACACCGTCCGATAACACAGAATGGGTAAGACTTGATGGCTACGAGGCCCGGAATATTTGGGTTCTCGCTCTTAACACAATCAACCTCGTCAAAATAAAAGAAACAAGACCGTTACCACCACTGATTATAACTTTTACATTCCCGAGCATCACCACATTGTTCGACATAATGGAACTTGAAGAACAAGAAACAGAACGACACCACTGCAAAATGATCAATTGTCTTGAATTCTCACTTTGCCCAACAACTAAAGAAGAACCGACGAACCAACCACCGCACCTGCACTGTATGTCAAAAACATGCGTTAGATTCTGGGAAATGAGCACAGTACCAACCAACATCCAGCAAACTTGAAAACGCAAAAAATAATAAAATAATGTATTACACGGCACTTGAGGAATGATCAAAATACAAACGGCAGTTTTTTAAATATCAAGTTTTTTTCTATCTTCTGTTATCTTCTTTCGTATGGACAAATCAAGCATCTAAAAACCCCTTCTTCGTCTTCTCATATAGGAGCATGAACGTAACTAGAACCTCCTATGAAATAGAAGGACAAATGATCAACATGGATTTTGTCATTACCCCAACATACCAACATCCCACATCTCCACCAGCTTGGACTGATTTTTTCCAACGGGTCAGTTGGAATACCACTCTTCCGCCACCAAAGAACCTTTTGTGCATCAACTTGGAAAACCACGGTATATTCATGTATAGACGATGCCCACCATTTTTTCTAGACCAAGATCCATGTGCAAACTGGTTGGAATGGATTATCTACGAAACACCGATCCCAAATGGACCCATTAAGATGCTACACGTAAAAAATGGAATGAATCCTAACAACATTCGAAACAACACATCAATCTGCACTCACATAATGTACGAACTATACACATCCCAACTTGAGGCAAAACCGATTGAAGAACCAGCAACCCCAGTCCGGCATTGTACCATACTTTAAAACAGAATATTGTACAAAATAAATGGAAAAAGATGGAAATTATGATTAATTTTACAAATCTCTGTCTGACATGTAACCACCAATAAATAGAATCCCCAATCGGTTAAAATCAACTATGAATAAATTCACTGAGCAAACGAGGTTCTTGGATGCTGTACTAAATATTAACTGCTCGGAATTGGAGCTGTGAATTGGCTATATCCAGTCTAGCGTAACAAACGATGATAATATTTGCAAAATTCATCTATAACCTACCTCTACACCCGAAGAAGAGGAAAGTTTGGTTTTCAACGGAATGGAAAGCTGGGAATTCGGAACTAGTTCGGGCTCCCTTGAGTGCATCACGTCTGTTCGAGATAGCCTAAGAGCTCGACGTGGTCTGGGGGTGCCGGTGAGCTTGAACTACTTCACGTGCCCTTAAGCTCTTCCAATCTGGAGTTAATCAAAGTAATAAAAACATAAGAAAGTATTTGCAAAGTTCATCTTTAACCTACCTCTACACCCGAAGAAGAAGAAAGTTTGGTTTTCAACAGAAAAGAAAGCTGGGAATTCGGAACTAGCTCGGGCTCCCTTGCGTGCATCACGTCTGTCCGAGATAGCCTAAGAGCTCGGCGTGGTCTGGGGGTGCCGGTGAGCTTGAACTACTTCACGTGCCCTTTAGCTCTTCCAATCTGGAGTTTATCAAAGTAATAAAAAGAAGAAAACTGAAGAAACCATTTTTGCACAAATCACACACTACACATAAACACGGCTCTTTTATTTTTTTTTTTTTTATTTTTTTATTTTCTTCTCTCTCTTCTCAGTAGGCCATTTCAAAAAATTATTTTTTTTGTTTTTAAATAAACAAACTACTAAGGTTGCGAGAACGACGCTGATTATGCGATGATACCTTGAGCATTTTCGCGTGAACCGTTCTCGTATCCGGCGATGGTCTTGTCCCTCCAGACATGAAAATACTTAGACACTTTTAAACACAAAACTCTAGCCGAAGAAGAAGAAAATTTGGTTTTTCAAAAGAAAGGAAAGCTGGGAATTCGGAACGAGTTCAGGCTCCCTTGCGTGCATCACGTCTGTTCGAGATAGCCTAAGAGCTCGGCGTGGTCTGGGGGTGCCGGTGAGCTTGGACTTCTTCACGTGCCCTTTGGCTCTTCCAATCTGGCGATAATCAAAATAATAAAAAAGAAAACATAAGAAAACATTTCCAGAATTCATCTTTAACTTATCTCTACACCTGAAGAAGAAGAAAACTTGGTTTTTCAAAGGAAAGGAAAGCTGGGAACTCGGAACTGGTTAGGGCTCCCTCGCGTACATCACGCCTGTTCGAGATAGCCTAAGAGCTCGACATGGTCTGGGGGTGGCGGGTTCGGCGAGCCTGAACTACTTCACGTGCCCTTTGGCTCTTCCAATCCGGCGATAATCAAAATAATAAAAACAGAAGAAACTATTCTCATCAGAAATGGACAATCAACCCTTTGTTTTGCAATAGACTGGTGGAAAGAATGATGTATGCGTTCACTGCGCGAACTAAGTTCATAGATGTTGTGGTGATCGCTACGCGATCTAAGTTCTGGGATGTTGAAATGATCGCTACGCGATCAAAGGACAGCTCTGGTGTGCGCTACGCGCACTAAGCTATGTCAGGTTTTTAATTGAGAA
The DNA here is from genome assembly GCF_021234035.1 of Daphnia pulicaria. Taxonomy (NCBI): domain Eukaryota; kingdom Metazoa; phylum Arthropoda; class Branchiopoda; order Diplostraca; family Daphniidae; genus Daphnia; species Daphnia pulicaria. Next base: position 22,728,135 of record NC_060918.1, on the reverse strand, counting down.
TTAAAAAGTGTAAACACTCACGGCCTAACCTAACCTAACCTGGAGTTATCAATTTAAGAGTATCGACATGACAATGGAAAAATCGTCGTCACCCTGAATCAAGATCGTTACCTACTACTTTATCTTTTACTTAAAGTTATTAATAACTACCGCTAGATTGCATTTTTGAAGAAACAAAATTATTGAAAAGTTGCCAAAACTACCGCTAGATGACGTTTTGAAGAAACTAATTTTTGGAAAAGTTGTTAATACCGACCGCTAGATGGCGTTCCGAAGAAACTATTTTTGAAAAAGTTGTTAATTACCACCGCTAGATGGCGCTCTTTCAAAAAATTGCGTGAAGCTGACCCGGTCACCATTAACACTGCCCCGGTCACCATCGAGCTTGGCCTGGCCAACATAAAGACTTGCCCGGTCACCATCAACCTGTTTGTACCATGGAGTCTGACCTGGTCAACATAGAGACTGACCCGGTCACCATCAAGGCTGCCCTGGTCACCATAAAAATAAAAACGAATCACCACAAAAAATGACACAACCACACTGGCCCGGCCACCATGGAGGCTGACCTGGTCACCATAGAGACTGACCCGGTCATCATCGACGCTGACCTGGTCAACATTAAAATCGACACAAATTTCAAGACTGACCCGGTCACCATGGAGGCTGACCTGGTCACCATAGTGACTGACCCGGTCATCATCGAGGCTGCCCTGGTCACCATAAAAATCGACAAAAATTTCAAGACTGACCCGGTCACCATGGAGGCTGACCTGGTCACCATAGAGACTGACCCGGTCATCATCGAGGCTGCCCTGGTCACAATAAAAATCGACACAAATACAAGACTGACCCGGTCACCATGGAGGCTGACCTGGTCACCATGGAAGCTGACCTGGTCACCATGGAAGCTGACCTGGTCACCATCAAGGCTGCCCTGGTCACCATAAGAATAAAAACGAATCAAAATAAAAAGACACAATAACAAGACTGACCCGGTCACCATAGAGGCTGACCTGGTCACCATGGAAGCTGACCTGGTCACCATCAAGGCTGCCCTGGTCACCATAAGAATTAAAACGAATCAAAATAAAAAGACACAATAACAAGACTGACCCGGTCACCATAGAGGCTGACCTGGTCACCATGGAAGCCGACCTGGTCACCATCAAAGCCACGTGGCTCGGCCTAGCAACTGGCCATGAGGTCTTGCCTTAGCAGCAAGGCCGCGTGGGAACCAAGGCTACTGGCCGATCAATATAGGCTGACCTGGTCACCATACCGGCCGCCCTGGTCACCATCGTGGGAACCAAGGCCATAGCCAGCGCTACCCCAGAGACACCCCCTGCCTCTGGGAAAGGGATTATAAAAATTATCGACAGGAAAGGAAAACGCCCCCATCCAGCATGCGAACTGGCTATATAAAGCACACACACACGGTCAGTAGCTCAGTTGCTCCCACTTCTTCGACCACGACGGACGTCTCACAGCAGCCCTCTTCACAGCACAGCAGCCACCCGCAGCCAAGGAAGGATTCATCTTGGTAATTAGTTTTAATTTAATTATATTTAAAGAACTGAACTACATGTACTGTTCCACCTACACACAGAAGAATTCACTGACCTACACACTCACAGCTAAACAGCCACGGCAAAGGAATTAATCCACCTGACGGATCCCACGGAAAACAAACACCCCCCACTTAAACCACGGCAAATCAGTTGCTCTCACTTCTTCGACCACGACGGACGTCTCACAGCAGCCCTCTTCACAGCACAGCAGCCACCCGCAGCAAAAGAAGGAGTCCACTTGAAGAATTCACTGACCTGCACACTCACAGCTAGACAGCCACGGCAAAGGAATTAATCCACCTAACAGATCCCACGGAAACAAACACCCCGCACTAGGAGCTACGGCAAAGGAGGTGATCTACTGGGTAATCTTTATACTATGTTTAAGAAATCTCTCCGAAGACTTAGGCTTCTTTACTCGAAACAGATCCACGGCTAAGCAAACAGTTTTGCAAACTCTCAGCAACCGGAAGAATCCAGGAGGTAAAACCTACTTCCGCTCGGGCCTTTTCCTGAGAAATTCGTGCTCCTCACCACCACTGGACACCCCGCCTTTACTGGAAACCCGGACAGAGAAAAGAGAACAGCAGGTCGATTTGTAACCATCTGACCAGATTACTTCAGAAGCAAGAGGATCCCAAAGATGTTAGTACCGCATTCTGTGTATTTGATCTGTGTACCCGTTCCCCGCGCTGTGTAGAAACTACTATGGATGGCTAACTAAGTCCCATCACTTCCCTACTTTCTACACTCCAAGGGAATCATCTTTAACTCATCTTTAAAAATCTGGTGGCTCCCCGTGTGCGACTAGAGACCATGGAGTGGCGGTTAGAGTCCGGGCTCCTTCCACCTCGAATCAAACCAAGGGAATAATGTTAAGTACCTACCCCTCCTACCATGCTATATACACCTGTGTTCATTTAAATCCAAATCCATTGGGTGCAGTTCTGTTGCGTAGCGACACAACTCACTCACGAGTATGGCTGTTGTTAAGATGAGACTTAGAGCTAGTAATTGATCCTTGTGACTGTTACCCAAGCCTAATTGCTCTAGCAATAGTAAGAAACACTCGAACCGTGACGTCGTCCGATAAGGGGTAGTTTATCTGCCACCTTTTGAAAGGCACGTGTGGGTTTTGATGCATCTCGCGGTTCGCCATTGCGGCTCCAAAAGAATGATCATTGAAAATGGAAATTAACACAAAAGTAAGCAAAAAACCTTTCCTTCCTATTTTTCACCCTTGTAAAAATTAAGACATCTACTCTGACTCACGTCACTCAAAAACAACATCTTAATCGACTGGAAACTAACGAAGAAAAACAAACTCTACAAGCAAACAACTCTACGAAGGAAGAAATGTGGTTCTTTTCTCTATCTTTTTAAACTTAGAATAAGTCTTAAATTAAAATGTTAAGTTTAGGGTTCCAGTAGAGTGTGGCCCCTTCTGGGCTAACTCTGACCTCGTCCAAAGGGAATATTGAGTTTGAGGTCGAAATTCCCGTCCATGCCTACGGTATGGACAACTTTGGATTCTCAACTGACGAACTGGATTAGAAAACCCTAGTTTTAATAAGAAATTAGGTTAATTTCAAACTAGGTTATTTAGGTTATAACTTTATTACTTGTTAACTTAAAAAAGTACGTATCAGCATGGACCCACCAGCAGAAAGAACAATTTTTGTTAAGGATCTCTTTCCAAATTATCTTGGCGTGATCCTTTCACACTATTGCCCCGCCTTCCTGGCCGGACGATCGGAAGAAGAAATCCACTCTTTTCATAAGTTGGAATCGTCGTCTCTATTTATTAAAAAACACCTTATACTTATTTCTCTCCACAGGCCCTTCCCATTTAGACGGCCGGTTGTATACCATGTCGGGGCCCATAACCTATATAACGTAATGAATAAAGAGAAGAACCTCTCCCAATCAATATGGCTAAACGTTGTGGCCTTAGAGGACCACGAACCGGATGTAGCTGCTAACACCCGAATCCACTTCTACGGGCTTACTCACGTCAACAACACCGTTCACGACTCTTGGAACAGCACACTGCACTACGTTAGTGAAACCATACAACTCTCCGTACAAACAGTTGAGCAACATACTCCAATAAGTTTCAAATTGGCTCTCATTCCCACTGAAGAAAATAACGACCCAAGAGACACGGAACTCAAGAAATATTGCACACCGTCCGATAACACAGAATGGGTAAGACTTGATGGCTACGAGGCCCGGAATATTTGGGTTCTCGCTCTTAACACAATCAACCTCGTCAAAATAAAAGAAACAAGACCGTTACCACCACTGATTATAACTTTTACATTCCCGAGCATCACCACATTGTTCGACATAATGGAACTTGAAGAACAAGAAACAGAACGACACCACTGCAAAATGATCAATTGTCTTGAATTCTCACTTTGCCCAACAACTAAAGAAGAACCGACGAACCAACCACCGCACCTGCACTGTATGTCAAAAACATGCGTTAGATTCTGGGAAATGAGCACAGTACCAACCAACATCCAGCAAACTTGAAAACGCAAAAAATAATAAAATAATGTATTACACGGCACTTGAGGAATGATCAAAATACAAACGGCAGTTTTTTAAATATCAAGTTTTTTTCTATCTTCTGTTATCTTCTTTCGTATGGACAAATCAAGCATCTAAAAACCCCTTCTTCGTCTTCTCATATAGGAGCATGAACGTAACTAGAACCTCCTATGAAATAGAAGGACAAATGATCAACATGGATTTTGTCATTACCCCAACATACCAACATCCCACATCTCCACCAGCTTGGACTGATTTTTTCCAACGGGTCAGTTGGAATACCACTCTTCCGCCACCAAAGAACCTTTTGTGCATCAACTTGGAAAACCACGGTATATTCATGTATAGACGATGCCCACCATTTTTTCTAGACCAAGATCCATGTGCAAACTGGTTGGAATGGATTATCTACGAAACACCGATCCCAAATGGACCCATTAAGATGCTACACGTAAAAAATGGAATGAATCCTAACAACATTCGAAACAACACATCAATCTGCACTCACATAATGTACGAACTATACACATCCCAACTTGAGGCAAAACCGATTGAAGAACCAGCAACCCCAGTCCGGCATTGTACCATACTTTAAAACAGAATATTGTACAAAATAAATGGAAAAAGATGGAAATTATGATTAATTTTACAAATCTCTGTCTGACATGTAACCACCAATAAATAGAATCCCCAATCGGTTAAAATCAACTATGAATAAATTCACTGAGCAAACGAGGTTCTTGGATGCTGTACTAAATATTAACTGCTCGGAATTGGAGCTGTGAATTGGCTATATCCAGTCTAGCGTAACAAACGATGATAATATTTGCAAAATTCATCTATAACCTACCTCTACACCCGAAGAAGAGGAAAGTTTGGTTTTCAACGGAATGGAAAGCTGGGAATTCGGAACTAGTTCGGGCTCCCTTGAGTGCATCACGTCTGTTCGAGATAGCCTAAGAGCTCGACGTGGTCTGGGGGTGCCGGTGAGCTTGAACTACTTCACGTGCCCTTAAGCTCTTCCAATCTGGAGTTAATCAAAGTAATAAAAACATAAGAAAGTATTTGCAAAGTTCATCTTTAACCTACCTCTACACCCGAAGAAGAAGAAAGTTTGGTTTTCAACAGAAAAGAAAGCTGGGAATTCGGAACTAGCTCGGGCTCCCTTGCGTGCATCACGTCTGTCCGAGATAGCCTAAGAGCTCGGCGTGGTCTGGGGGTGCCGGTGAGCTTGAACTACTTCACGTGCCCTTTAGCTCTTCCAATCTGGAGTTTATCAAAGTAATAAAAAGAAGAAAACTGAAGAAACCATTTTTGCACAAATCACACACTACACATAAACACGGCTCTTTTATTTTTTTTTTTTTATTTTTTTATTTTCTTCTCTCTCTTCTCAGTAGGCCATTTCAAAAAATTATTTTTTTTGTTTTTAAATAAACAAACCGCTCGTTCCGGAATAGTCTTCATCTTTATCAGGCAAATATCTTCGGCACTTATATTTTGTTTAATTTTTTTGTTTCGCCAAGATACTTGTCTTTATCGGCTTTGTGTCGTGCCACATCCGACCGGATTGGCACATGGCTGCGGCAGCTTCCACAACCACAACCTAACCTAACCTAACCTAACCTAACCTAACCTAACCTAACCTAACCTAACCTAACCTAACCTAACCTAACCTAACCTAACCTAACCTAACCTAACCTAACCTAACCTAACCTAACCTAACCTAACCTAACCTAACCTAACCTAACCTAACCTAACCTAACCTAACCTAACCTAACCTAACCTAACCTAACCTAACCTAACCTAACCTAACCTAACCTAACCTAACCTAACCTAACCTAACCTAACCTAACCTAACCTAACCTAACCTAACCTAACCTAACCTAACCTAACCTAACCTAACCTAACCTAACCTAACCTAACCATCTGACTAGCGTTCAGGATGTCCGTAAGTCCCGGCGACGAGGTAGTGACCTTGGACCCGGGATGGGATATCCGCTCGAGCTCCGCTCGTAGCCGCCTCCAAGTCCATCGTACCGATCTGACTAGCGATTTGAATGTTCCAAAAGTTCCGGCGGCGAGGTAGTGACCTTGCGGCCGGGGCTGGACGTTCGTTCGGGCTCCGCCCGAAATCGCCTCCAAGTCCATCGTTCATAAAGGGATTTTTTGTACACACACACGGGGGGAATAACACGATCTGACTAGCGTTCAGGATGTCCGTAAGTCCCGGCGACGAGGTAGTGACCTTGGACCCGGGATGGGATATCCGCTCGAGCTCCGCTCGTAGCCGCCTCCAAGTCCATCGTGCCGATCTGACTAGCGATTAGAATGTTCCAAAGTTCCGGTGGCGAGGTAGTGACCTTGCGGCCGGGGCTGGACGTTCGTTCGGGCTCCGCCCGAAATCGCCTCCAAGTCCATCGTTCATAAAGGGATATTTAATTTTCTAGCGGGAAGGGTACAGACAGTGCGTGGCTTTCACACAACACGCAAATTCGCAGGCCTACGGCCTGCTCTTTGCTGTTGTAACCTAACTAACCTACCCTATACGTGATTGCCCCCCCAAAACACCACAACACAAGGGAAGGGGCTCCGAAAAGAGCCTAAACTATTTACACGGGATTCTTTTTGTTCGGGCCGGGTTTGTAAAATTTCTAATTAGCATGTTAACTTGGGATTATTTTGTGAATGATTGGGATTGATTGGTTGGTTTTAACAGGGGACATATGGGGATCATTTTTCCCCTCTTTGCATTGCGCTTTCAACCTTGGTATCTGCTTTACTCGATTGTACTGTTTTCGTTTTTACACTAGTTAACGGTCGTTACTAGCTTGTAGCCAAACGTTATCCAAAACTAACTTTCATGGATACCATTCGGTTCGCCTCATTGCATATGCCCCTTACAGCTGATCTGCCCTCAGATTTCCTGATTTCTCACTCCTTCATGCTCTTTTCATGTAAAAACGTAAATTTATTAATTAATTAGATTTGGTTTCACATTCTAGCTCGCTCACGCTCGCCTAGGATATATGGGGTTCATTCTCCTCCTCTTGCACGACACAACCGTGTCTTCCTGCTATCTTGATTGTCAAAAATTTTCGTTATACTCGTTAACTGGCTAATTAGCCTTAACTTGCTTTCTAACCAAAATTGACTTTCAGGGGGTTCATTCGGTTTGTCTTCTTGCATAAGGTCCTTACAGGTGAACTGCTCTTAGAATTTGTGATTTCCTGCTCCTTCCCTTAGTTTTTTGCACTTAACTCTTAATTGACATGTTAACTTGGGTTTTCTTTACGGGATTGGGATTGATTGCTCGTTTTTTACAGGGGACATATGGAGATCATTCTCTTCCTTTTGGTATAACGCTTCCAACCATGGTATCTGTTTTACTTGATTGTAGTTTTTAAGTTTGTTCCCTAGTTAACACTTCGTTACTAGCAGTTAACCTAAACTTTGTTCAAAACTAACTTTCATGGATTCCATTCGGTTCGTCTCGTTGCATATGCCCCTAACAGCTGATCTGCCCTTAAAATCTCTGATTTCTCACTCCTTCATGTAGTTTTTTTGAAAAAACCTTAATTGATTAGTTAACTTGCATTTTTTCCATTTGATTACTCATTAACGGTTCAAAATTTCTTTCTAGTGCCTATATTCATTTTGTTCCTCTTCTTATTTGCCATTCTAATTTCTCATTTGCATTTACTGATTGCTATGTTTTAATATTTTCCAATTTCTCGATTTGGTTAGCAAAAGTTAGCTCGCACAGACGTGCTACGCACAGAACGTGCTCCGCACGCGCGGCTTGAGTGTAGTAAGACCGTGTGACCAAGCGGTCTGAATCACTGGTCCCTTTGCTTACTCCCCTTGGAGGGTGTAAAATAAAAAGGAGACCCTTTTGCTGGGCTCGAGTTAAGCCGCTTATCGCGGCTTAGCGACCCTTTTCCAGCCTCGTGCCAGCCCCCAAAAGGGGCGCGGCCATTGGTGGAAAAAGAGCCAGCCAATGACAGCCCGACTTTTTTGTCTGAATTCTGTAACGTCCGGAGTCTCTGTATAAAGGATGGTTCTTTTTTCACACTAAGTCAGTAGCACTCGGTTGGCTGGTTGGCAACAACCGGTCAGCCGGGTCACTCCAGTTGTGACTTGAGGCCCATTAGCCGTCGCGATCACAATAAACTGTTGTTTCTTTTTGCTATTTGTGCCTGTCGCTGAGAAATTGGGTCTTTGTTCTGTGAATTGAAACTTTGTTTCTTCACCTTTGGTCACTTTTCTTTTCGCTACATGCTTTCTCTGTGTCTCTTTTTACTTCCGTATTGATTTTTTTGAAATTTACTAATTTTCTCAACTTCAATATTTTTTAGGTCTGAAACCGGCGTTGGATTCCTCCCCGGATTTTAGTTCCATTTTGTTTAACCTTTTTAAATTTGTAACGGCTTTTCCTGTTTTCTCTTTAGATTTGCCGGATTTTCGATTTTTTCCGCCGGATTTTGGACTCTGCCATTTTTCCGGCCTGCTCAACTTTTTTCTAAGTCCTTTTTATTATTTTATTATTATTTTTTTCTATTTTTGTGTATCTTTACTGTTCGGAGGCCCGTATCTCTTGTAGTGCGGTGGTACTTCAGGTTAACTGGAGATTTTTTACGGCTTCGGCTGTTGCTCTGGCTTAACAGTCTCATTTGTGTTTTCTTTTCCAAATCTCTCAATTTTCTGCGTCCTTCGGGAGGTTAAGCGAGAGAGGCGGATTCTTCGTAAATGTTTTAATTTTTTCTAAGTCTTTTTATTATTATTTTATTTTTTTATTCTCATTTTTCTATCATTCCGCTTTGTTTATTTTTGTGTTTCTACTAACTTTCTTATTAAGAGCCAAGAGAGGCAGCCTTCCCGGAGAAAAATTTAACTTTTTTGTTTTGCACTTTTTTCAGATTCTGAGACGGCCATTCGACTGGAAATTTAATTTTAGGTCTATTTTGGTTAAGCTTTTGAATTGAATTAACGTGTTTTTCTCCATCTCTTTTAGGAAGCCCGGAAAAACGAGTTTTTTCCCGACGTTCCTGATCGAGCTTCGCTCTCAGCCGGCCTAGAAATCCGATGTTCTTTCCGGTCTGGTCAACGTGAATTATCGGCCCGATAATTTGGACGAACCAGTTCTTTATCTTTATATTTTTGTATTTGTGTTTTTCTAATTTTCTTCTTTAGAGCAAAGAGAGGCAGCCTTCCCGGAGAAAAATTAAAACTTTTTTGTTTTTCACTTTTTTCAAGTTCCGAGACAGCCATTCGACTGGAAATTTAATTTTAGGTCCATTTTGGTTAAGTTTTTGGACTGAAATAACGTGTTTTTCTCTATCTTTTACAGGAAGCCAGGAAAACGAGTTTTTCCCGACGTGGCGGTCGTGCCTCTCTTTTTTAGCTCTACACTGAACGAGATTTTGAGCTCGTGGCTCTCTCGTTCAGTTGCCTGACCGAGCTTCGCTCGCAGTGCACCTAAAAATCCGATGTTCTTTCCGGTCTGGTCAACGTGAAATATCGGTCCGATATTTCGGACGAACCAGTTCTTTGTTTCTCTTATTTTCTTTAATGCATTTGTGTTTTTTCTTATCTTTTTTATTTCATTTTTTTATTATAATTTTTCTGTCATTTCTCTTATGTTTCAGCGCTTCAAAAATCCGATATTCTCTTCTTTTTTTCGGTCTGGTCAACGTGAATTACCGGCCCGATAATTCGTACGAACCAGTTTTTCTATCTTCATTTTCAATTTTTGGTACACACACGGGGGGAATAACACGATCTGACTAGCGTTCAGGATGTCCGTAAGTCCCGGCGACGAGGTAGTGACCTTGGACCCGGGATGGGATATCCGCTCGAGCTCCGCTCGTAGCCGCCTCCAAGTCCATCGTACCGATCTGACTAGCGATTTGAATGTTCCAAAAGTTCCGGCGGCGAGGTAGTGACCTTGCGGCCGGGGCTGGACGTTCGTTCGGGCTCCGCCCGAAATCGCCTCCAAGTCCATCGTTCATAAAGGGATTTTTTGTACACACACACGGGGGGAATAACACGATCTGACTAGCGTTCAGGATGTCCGTAAGTCCCGGCGACGAGGTAGTGACCTTGGACCCGGGATGGGATATCCGCTCGAGCTCCGCTCGTAGCCGCCTCCAAGTCCATCGTGCCGATCTGACTAGCGATTAGAATGTTCCAAAGTTCCGGTGGCGAGGTAGTGACCTTGCGGCCGGGGCTGGACGTTCGTTCGGGCTCCGCCCGAAATCGCCTCCAAGTCCATCGTTCATAAAGGGATATTTAATTTTCTAGCGGGAAGGGTACAGACAGTGCGTGGCTTTCACACAACACGCAAATTCGCAGGCCTACGGCCTGCTCTTTGCTGTTGTAACCTAACTAACCTACCCTATACGTGATTGCCCCCCAAAACACCACAACACAAGGGAAGGGGCTCCGAAAAGAGCCTAAACTATTTACACGGGATTCTTTTTGTTCGGGCCGGGTTTGTAAAATTTCTAATTAGCATGTTAACTTGGGATTATTTTGTGAATGATTGGGATTGATTGGTTGGTTTTAACAGGGGACATATGGGGATCATTTTTCCCCTCTTTGCATTGCGCTTTCAACCTTGGTATCTGCTTTACTCGATTGTACTGTTTTCGTTTTTACACTAGTTAACGGTCGTTACTAGCTTGTAGCCAAACGTTATCCAAAACTAACTTTCATGGATACCATTCGGTTCGCCTCATTGCATATGCCCCTTACAGCTGATCTGCCCTCAGATTTCCTGATTTCTCACTCCTTCATGCTCTTTTCATGTAAAAACGTAAATTTATTAATTAATTAGATTTGGTTTCACATTCTAGCTCGCTCACGCTCGCCTAGGATATATGGGGTTCATTCTCCTCCTCTTGCACGACACAACCGTGTCTTCCTGCTATCTTGATTGTCAAAAATTTTCGTTATACTCGTTAACTGGCTAATTAGCCTTAACTTGCTTTCTAACCAAAATTGACTTTCAGGGGGTTCATTCGGTTTGTCTTCTTGCATAAGGTCCTTACAGGTGAACTGCTCTTAGAATTTGTGATTTCCTGCTCCTTCCCTTAGTTTTTTGCACTTAACTCTTAATTGACATGTTAACTTGGGTTTTCTTTACGGGATTGGGATTGATTGCTCGTTTTTTACAGGGGACATATGGAGATCATTCTCTTCCTTTTGGTATAACGCTTCCAACCATGGTATCTGTTTTACTTGATTGTAGTTTTTAAGTTTGTTCCCTAGTTAACACTTCGTTACTAGCAGTTAACCTAAACTTTGTTCAAAACTAACTTTCATGGATTCCATTCGGTTCGTCTCGTTGCATATGCCCCTAACAGCTGATCTGCCCTTAAAATCTCTGATTTCTCACTCCTTCATGTAGTTTTTTTGAAAAAACCTTAATTGATTAGTTAACTTGCATTTTTTCCATTTGATTACTCATTAACGGTTCAAAATTTCTTTCTAGTGCCTATATTCATTTTGTTCCTCTTCTTATTTGCCATTCTAATTTCTCATTTGCATTTACTGATTGCTATGTTTTAATATTTTCCAATTTCTCGATTTGGTTAGCAAAAGTTAGCTCGCACAGACGTGCTACGCACAGAACGTGCTCCGCACGCGCGGCTTGAGTGTAGTAAGACCGTGTGACCAAGCGGTCTGAATCACTGGTCCCTTTGCTTACTCCCCTTGGAGGGTGTAAAATAAAAAGGAGACCCTTTTGCTGGGCTCGAGTTAAGCCGCTTATCGCGGCTTAGCGACCCTTTTCCAGCCTCGTGCCAGCCCCCAAAAGGGGCGCGGCCATTGGTGGAAAAAGAGCCAGCCAATGACAGCCCGACTTTTTTGTCTGAATTCTGTAACGTCCGGAGTCTCTGTATAAAGGATGGTTCTTTTTTCACACTAAGTCAGTAGCACTCGGTTGGCTGGTTGGCAACAACCGGTCAGCCGGGTCACTCCAGTTGTGACTTGAGGCCCATTAGCCGTCGCGATCACAATAAACTGTTGTTTCTTTTTGCTATTTGTGCCTGTCGCTGAGAAATTGGGTCTTTGTTCTGTGAATTGAAACTTTGTTTCTTCACCTTTGGTCACTTTTCTTTTCGCTACATGCTTTCTCTGTGTCTCTTTTTACTTCCGTATTGATTTTTTTGAAATTTACTAATTTTCTCAACTTCAATATTTTTTAGGTCTGAAACCGGCGTTGGATTCCTCCCCGGATTTTAGTTCCATTTTGTTTAACCTTTTTAAATTTGTAACGGCTTTTCCTGTTTTCTCTTTAGATTTGCCGGATTTTCGATTTTTTCCGCCGGATTTTGGACTCTGCCATTTTTCCGGCCTGCTCAACTTTTTTCTAAGTCCTTTTTATTATTTTATTATTATTTTTTTCTATTTTTGTGTATCTTTACTGTTCGGAGGCCCGTATCTCTTGTAGTGCGGTGGTACTTCAGGTTAACTGGAGATTTTTTACGGCTTCGGCTGTTGCTCTGGCTTAACAGTCTCATTTGTGTTTTCTTTTCCAAATCTCTCAATTTTCTGCGTCCTTCGGGAGGTTAAGCGAGAGAGGCGGATTCTTCGTAAATGTTTTAATTTTTTCTAAGTCTTTTTATTATTATTTTATTTTTTTATTCTCATTTTTCTATCATTCCGCTTTGTTTATTTTTGTGTTTCTACTAACTTTCTTATTAAGAGCCAAGAGAGGCAGCCTTCCCGGAGAAAAATTTAACTTTTTTGTTTTGCACTTTTTTCAGATTCTGAGACGGCCATTCGACTGGAAATTTAATTTTAGGTCTATTTTGGTTAAGCTTTTGAATTGAATTAACGTGTTTTTCTCCATCTCTTTTAGGAAGCCCGGAAAAACGAGTTTTTTCCCGACGTTCCTGATCGAGCTTCGCTCTCAGCCGGCCTAGAAATCCGATGTTCTTTCCGGTCTGGTCAACGTGAATTATCGGCCCGATAATTTGGACGAACCAGTTCTTTATCTTTATATTTTTGTATTTGTGTTTTTCTAATTTTCTTCTTTAGAGCAAAGAGAGGCAGCCTTCCCGGAGAAAAATTAAAACTTTTTTGTTTTTCACTTTTTTCAAGTTCCGAGACAGCCATTCGACTGGAAATTTAATTTTAGGTCCATTTTGGTTAAGTTTTTGGACTGAAATAACGTGTTTTTCTCTATCTTTTACAGGAAGCCAGGAAAACGAGTTTTTCCCGACGTGGCGGTCGTGCCTCTCTTTTTTAGCTCTACACTGAACGAGATTTTGAGCTCGTGGCTCTCTCGTTCAGTTGCCTGACCGAGCTTCGCTCGCAGTGCACCTAAAAATCCGATGTTCTTTCCGGTCTGGTCAACGTGAAATATCGGTCCGATATTTCGGACGAACCAGTTCTTTGTTTCTCTTATTTTCTTTAATGCATTTGTGTTTTTTCTTATCTTTTTTATTTCATTTTTTTATTATAATTTTTCTGTCATTTCTCTTATGTTTCAGCGCTTCAAAAATCCGATATTCTCTTCTTTTTTTCGGTCTGGTCAACGTGAATTACCGGCCCGATAATTCGTACGAACCAGTTTTTCTATCTTCATTTTCAATTTTTGGTACACACACGGGGGGAATAACACGATCTGACTAGCGTTCAGGATGTCCGTAAGTCCCGGCGACGAGGTAGTGACCTTGGACCCGGGATGGGATATCCGCTCGAGCTCCGCTCGTAGCCGCCTCCAAGTCCATCGTACCGATCTGACTAGCGATTTGAATGTTCCAAAAGTTCCGGCGGCGAGGTAGTGACCTTGCGGCCGGGGCTGGACGTTCGTTCGGGCTCCGCCCGAAATCGCCTCCAAGTCCATCGTTCATAAAGGGATTTTTTGTACACACACACGGGGGGAATAACACGATCTGACTAGCGTTCAGGATGTCCGTAAGTCCCGGCGACGAGGTAGTGACCTTGGACCCGGGATGGGATATCCGCTCGAGCTCCGCTCGTAGCCGCCTCCAAGTCCATCGTGCCGATCTGACTAGCGATTAGAATGTTCCAAAGTTCCGGTGGCGAGGTAGTGACCTTGCGGCCGGGGCTGGACGTTCGTTCGGGCTCCGCCCGAAATCGCCTCCAAGTCCATCGTTCATAAAGGGATATTTAATTTTCTAGCGGGAAGGGTACAGACAGTGCGTGGCTTTCACACAACACGCAAATTCGCAGGCCTACGGCCTGCTCTTTGCTGTTGTAACCTAACTAACCTAACCTAACCTAACCTAACCTAACCTAACCTAACCTAACCTAACCTAACCTAACCTAACCTAACCTAACCTAACCTAACCTAACCTAACCTAACCTAACCTAACCTAACCTAACCTAACCTAACCTAACCTAACCTAACCTAACCTAACCTAACCTAACCTAACCTAACCTAACCTAACCTAACCTAACCTAACCTAACCTAACCTAACCTAACCTAACCTAACCTAACCTAACCTAACCTAACCTAACCTAACCTAACCTAACCTAACCTAACCTAACCTAACCTAACCTAACCTAACCTAACCGAACCGAACTAGTTCGGGCTCCCTTGAGTGCATCACGTCTGTTCGAGATAGCCTAAGAGCTCGACGTGGTCTGGGGGTGCCGGTGAGCTTGAACTACTTCACGTGCCCTTAAGCTCTTCCAATCTGGAGTTAATCAAAGTAATAAAAACATAAGAAAGTATTTGCAAAGTTCATCTTTAACCTACCTCTACACCCGAAGAAGAAGAAAGTTTGGTTTTCAACAGAAAAGAAAGCTGGGAATTCGGAACTAGCTCGGGCTCCCTTGCGTGCATCACGTCTGTCCGAGATAGCCTAAGAGCTCGGCGTGGTCTGGGGGTGCCGGTGAGCTTGAACTACTTCACGTGCCCTTTAGCTCTTCCAATCTGGAGTTTATCAAAGTAATAAAAAGAAGAAAACTGAAGAAACCATTTTTGCACAAATCACACACTACACATAAACACGGCTCTTTTATTTTTTTTTTTTTTTTTTTTTTTTTTTTTTTTTTTTTTTTTTTTTTTTATTTTTTTATTTTCTTCTCTCTCTTCTCAGTAGGCCATTTCAAAAAATTATTTTTTTTGTTTTTAAATAAACAAACTACTAAGGTTGCGAGAACGACGCTGATTATGCGATGATACCTTGAGCATTTTCGCGTGAACCGTTCTCGTATCCGGCGATGGTCTTGTCCCTCCAGACATGAAAATACTTAGACACTTTTAAACACAAAACTCTAGCCGAAGAAGAAGAAAATTTGGTTTTTCAAAAGAAAGGAAAGCTGGGAATTCGGAACGAGTTCAGGCTCCCTTGCGTGCATCACGTCTGTTCGAGATAGCCTAAGAGCTCGGCGTGGTCTGGGGGTGCCGGTGAGCTTGGACTTCTTCACGTGCCCTTTGGCTCTTCCAATCTGGCGATAATCAAAATAATAAAAAAGAAAACATAAGAAAACATTTCCAGAATTCATCTTTAACTTATCTCTACACCTGAAGAAGAAGAAAACTTGGTTTTTCAAAGGAAAGGAAAGCTGGGAACTCGGAACTGGTTAGGGCTCCCTCGCGTACATCACGCCTGTTCGAGATAGCCTAAGAGCTCGACATGGTCTGGGGGTGGCGGGTTCGGCGAGCCTGAACTACTTCACGTGCCCTTTGGCTCTTCCAATCCGGCGATAATCAAAATAATAAAAACAGAAGAAACTATTCTCATCAGAAATGGACAATCAACCCTTTGTTTTGCAATAGACTGGTGGAAAGAATGATGTATGCGTTCACTGCGCGAACTAAGTTCATAGATGTTGTGGTGATCGCTACGCGATCTAAGTTCTGGGATGTTGAAATGATCGCTACGCGATCAAAGGACAGCTCTGGTGTGCGCTACGCGCACTAAGCTATGTCAGGTTTTTAATTGAGAATTAAAAAGTGTAAACACTCACGGCCTAACCTAACCTAACCTGGAGTTATCAATTTAAGAGTATCGACATGACAATGGAAAAATCGTCGTCACCCTGAATCAAGATCGTTACCTACTACTTTATCTTTTACTTAAAGTTATTAATAACTACCGCTAGATTGCATTTTTGAAGAAACAAAATTATTGAAAAGTTGCCAAAACTACCGCTAGATGACGTTTTGAAGAAACTAATTTTTGGAAAAGTTGTTAATACCGACCGCTAGATGGCGTTCCGAAGAAACTATTTTTGAAAAAGTTGTTAATAACCACCGCTAGATGGCGCTCTTTCAAAAAATTGCGTGAAGCTGACCCGGTCACCATTAACACTGCCCCGGTCACCATCGA
This sequence comes from Daphnia pulicaria, assembly GCF_021234035.1. Taxonomy (NCBI): domain Eukaryota; kingdom Metazoa; phylum Arthropoda; class Branchiopoda; order Diplostraca; family Daphniidae; genus Daphnia; species Daphnia pulicaria. The sequence continues at coordinate 22,711,694 of NC_060918.1, read as the reverse complement.
GCTTGGCCTGGCCAACATAAAGACTTGCCCGGTCACCATCAACCTGTTTGTACCATGGAGTCTGACCTGGTCAACATAGAGACTGACCCGGTCACCATCAAGGCTGCCCTGGTCACCATAAAAATAAAAACGAATCACCACAAAAAATGACACAACCACACTGGCCCGGCCACCATGGAGGCTGACCTGGTCACCATAGAGACTGACCCGGTCATCATCGACGCTGACCTGGTCAACATTAAAATCGACACAAATTTCAAGACTGACCCGGTCACCATGGAGGCTGACCTGGTCACCATAGTGACTGACCCGGTCATCATCGAGGCTGCCCTGGTCACCATAAAAATCGACAAAAATTTCAAGACTGACCCGGTCACCATGGAGGCTGACCTGGTCACCATAGAGACTGACCCGGTCATCATCGAGGCTGCCCTGGTCACAATAAAAATCGACACAAATACAAGACTGACCCGGTCACCATGGAGGCTGACCTGGTCACCATGGAAGCTGACCTGGTCACCATGGAAGCTGACCTGGTCACCATCAAGGCTGCCCTGGTCACCATAAGAATAAAAACGAATCAAAATAAAAAGACACAATAACAAGACTGACCCGGTCACCATAGAGGCTGACCTGGTCACCATGGAAGCTGACCTGGTCACCATCAAGGCTGCCCTGGTCACCATAAGAATTAAAACGAATCAAAATAAAAAGACACAATAACAAGACTGACCCGGTCACCATAGAGGCTGACCTGGTCACCATGGAAGCCGACCTGGTCACCATCAAAGCCACGTGGCTCGGCCTAGCAACTGGCCATGAGGTCTTGCCTTAGCAGCAAGGCCGCGTGGGAACCAAGGCTACTGGCCGATCAATATAGGCTGACCTGGTCACCATACCGGCCGCCCTGGTCACCATCGTGGGAACCAAGGCCATAGCCAGCGCTACCCCAGAGACACCCCCTGCCTCTGGGAAAGGGATTATAAAAATTATCGACAGGAAAGGAAAACGCCCCCATCCAGCATGCGAACTGGCTATATAAAGCACACACACACGGTCAGTAGCTCAGTTGCTCCCACTTCTTCGACCACGACGGACGTCTCACAGCAGCCCTCTTCACAGCACAGCAGCCACCCGCAGCCAAGGAAGGATTCATCTTGGTAATTAGTTTTAATTTAATTATATTTAAAGAACTGAACTACATGTACTGTTCCACCTACACACAGAAGAATTCACTGACCTACACACTCACAGCTAAACAGCCACGGCAAAGGAATTAATCCACCTGACGGATCCCACGGAAAACAAACACCCCCCACTTAAACCACGGCAAATCAGTTGCTCTCACTTCTTCGACCACGACGGACGTCTCACAGCAGCCCTCTTCACAGCACAGCAGCCACCCGCAGCAAAAGAAGGAGTCCACTTGAAGAATTCACTGACCTGCACACTCACAGCTAGACAGCCACGGCAAAGGAATTAATCCACCTAACAGATCCCACGGAAACAAACACCCCGCACTAGGAGCTACGGCAAAGGAGGTGATCTACTGGGTAATCTTTATACTATGTTTAAGAAATCTCTCCGAAGACTTAGGCTTCTTTACTCGAAACAGATCCACGGCTAAGCAAACAGTTTTGCAAACTCTCAGCAACCGGAAGAATCCAGGAGGTAAAACCTACTTCCGCTCGGGCCTTTTCCTGAGAAATTCGTGCTCCTCACCACCACTGGACACCCCGCCTTTACTGGAAACCCGGACAGAGAAAAGAGAACAGCAGGTCGATTTGTAACCATCTGACCAGATTACTTCAGAAGCAAGAGGATCCCAAAGATGTTAGTACCGCATTCTGTGTATTTGATCTGTGTACCCGTTCCCCGCGCTGTGTAGAAACTACTATGGATGGCTAACTAAGTCCCATCACTTCCCTACTTTCTACACTCCAAGGGAATCATCTTTAACTCATCTTTAAAAATCTGGTGGCTCCCCGTGTGCGACTAGAGACCATGGAGTGGCGGTTAGAGTCCGGGCTCCTTCCACCTCGAATCAAACCAAGGGAATAATGTTAAGTACCTACCCCTCCTACCATGCTATATACACCTGTGTTCATTTAAATCCAAATCCATTGGGTGCAGTTCTGTTGCGTAGCGACACAACTCACTCACGAGTATGGCTGTTGTTAAGATGAGACTTAGAGCTAGTAATTGATCCTTGTGACTGTTACCCAAGCCTAATTGCTCTAGCAATAGTAAGAAACACTCGAACCGTGACGTCGTCCGATAAGGGGTAGTTTATCTGCCACCTTTTGAAAGGCACGTGTGGGTTTTGATGCATCTCGCGGTTCGCCATTGCGGCTCCAAAAGAATGATCATTGAAAATGGAAATTAACACAAAAGTAAGCAAAAAACCTTTCCTTCCTATTTTTCACCCTTGTAAAAATTAAGACATCTACTCTGACTCACGTCACTCAAAAACAACATCTTAATCGACTGGAAACTAACGAAGAAAAACAAACTCTACAAGCAAACAACTCTACGAAGGAAGAAATGTGGTTCTTTTCTCTATCTTTTTAAACTTAGAATAAGTCTTAAATTAAAATGTTAAGTTTAGGGTTCCAGTAGAGTGTGGCCCCTTCTGGGCTAACTCTGACCTCGTCCAAAGGGAATATTGAGTTTGAGGTCGAAATTCCCGTCCATGCCTACGGTATGGACAACTTTGGATTCTCAACTGACGAACTGGATTAGAAAACCCTAGTTTTAATAAGAAATTAGGTTAATTTCAAACTAGGTTATTTAGGTTATAACTTTATTACTTGTTAACTTAAAAAAGTACGTATCAGCATGGACCCACCAGCAGAAAGAACAATTTTTGTTAAGGATCTCTTTCCAAATTATCTTGGCGTGATCCTTTCACACTATTGCCCCGCCTTCCTGGCCGGACGATCGGAAGAAGAAATCCACTCTTTTCATAAGTTGGAATCGTCGTCTCTATTTATTAAAAAACACCTTATACTTATTTCTCTCCACAGGCCCTTCCCATTTAGACGGCCGGTTGTATACCATGTCGGGGCCCATAACCTATATAACGTAATGAATAAAGAGAAGAACCTCTCCCAATCAATATGGCTAAACGTTGTGGCCTTAGAGGACCACGAACCGGATGTAGCTGCTAACACCCGAATCCACTTCTACGGGCTTACTCACGTCAACAACACCGTTCACGACTCTTGGAACAGCACACTGCACTACGTTAGTGAAACCATACAACTCTCCGTACAAACAGTTGAGCAACATACTCCAATAAGTTTCAAATTGGCTCTCATTCCCACTGAAGAAAATAACGACCCAAGAGACACGGAACTCAAGAAATATTGCACACCGTCCGATAACACAGAATGGGTAAGACTTGATGGCTACGAGGCCCGGAATATTTGGGTTCTCGCTCTTAACACAATCAACCTCGTCAAAATAAAAGAAACAAGACCGTTACCACCACTGATTATAACTTTTACATTCCCGAGCATCACCACATTGTTCGACATAATGGAACTTGAAGAACAAGAAACAGAACGACACCACTGCAAAATGATCAATTGTCTTGAATTCTCACTTTGCCCAACAACTAAAGAAGAACCGACGAACCAACCACCGCACCTGCACTGTATGTCAAAAACATGCGTTAGATTCTGGGAAATGAGCACAGTACCAACCAACATCCAGCAAACTTGAAAACGCAAAAAATAATAAAATAATGTATTACACGGCACTTGAGGAATGATCAAAATACAAACGGCAGTTTTTTAAATATCAAGTTTTTTTCTATCTTCTGTTATCTTCTTTCGTATGGACAAATCAAGCATCTAAAAACCCCTTCTTCGTCTTCTCATATAGGAGCATGAACGTAACTAGAACCTCCTATGAAATAGAAGGACAAATGATCAACATGGATTTTGTCATTACCCCAACATACCAACATCCCACATCTCCACCAGCTTGGACTGATTTTTTCCAACGGGTCAGTTGGAATACCACTCTTCCGCCACCAAAGAACCTTTTGTGCATCAACTTGGAAAACCACGGTATATTCATGTATAGACGATGCCCACCATTTTTTCTAGACCAAGATCCATGTGCAAACTGGTTGGAATGGATTATCTACGAAACACCGATCCCAAATGGACCCATTAAGATGCTACACGTAAAAAATGGAATGAATCCTAACAACATTCGAAACAACACATCAATCTGCACTCACATAATGTACGAACTATACACATCCCAACTTGAGGCAAAACCGATTGAAGAACCAGCAACCCCAGTCCGGCATTGTACCATACTTTAAAACAGAATATTGTACAAAATAAATGGAAAAAGATGGAAATTATGATTAATTTTACAAATCTCTGTCTGACATGTAACCACCAATAAATAGAATCCCCAATCGGTTAAAATCAACTATGAATAAATTCACTGAGCAAACGAGGTTCTTGGATGCTGTACTAAATATTAACTGCTCGGAATTGGAGCTGTGAATTGGCTATATCCAGTCTAGCGTAACAAACGATGATAATATTTGCAAAATTCATCTATAACCTACCTCTACACCCGAAGAAGAGGAAAGTTTGGTTTTCAACGGAATGGAAAGCTGGGAATTCGGAACTAGTTCGGGCTCCCTTGAGTGCATCACGTCTGTTCGAGATAGCCTAAGAGCTCGACGTGGTCTGGGGGTGCCGGTGAGCTTGAACTACTTCACGTGCCCTTAAGCTCTTCCAATCTGGAGTTAATCAAAGTAATAAAAACATAAGAAAGTATTTGCAAAGTTCATCTTTAACCTACCTCTACACCCGAAGAAGAAGAAAGTTTGGTTTTCAACAGAAAAGAAAGCTGGGAATTCGGAACTAGCTCGGGCTCCCTTGCGTGCATCACGTCTGTCCGAGATAGCCTAAGAGCTCGGCGTGGTCTGGGGGTGCCGGTGAGCTTGAACTACTTCACGTGCCCTTTAGCTCTTCCAATCTGGAGTTTATCAAAGTAATAAAAAGAAGAAAACTGAAGAAACCATTTTTGCACAAATCACACACTACACATAAACACGGCTCTTTTATTTTTTTTTTTTTTTTTTTTTTTTTTTTTTTTTTTTTTTTTTTTTTTTATTTTTTTATTTTCTTCTCTCTCTTCTCAGTAGGCCATTTCAAAAAATTATTTTTTTTGTTTTTAAATAAACAAACTACTAAGGTTGCGAGAACGACGCTGATTATGCGATGATACCTTGAGCATTTTCGCGTGAACCGTTCTCGTATCCGGCGATGGTCTTGTCCCTCCAGACATGAAAATACTTAGACACTTTTAAACACAAAACTCTAGCCGAAGAAGAAGAAAATTTGGTTTTTCAAAAGAAAGGAAAGCTGGGAATTCGGAACGAGTTCAGGCTCCCTTGCGTGCATCACGTCTGTTCGAGATAGCCTAAGAGCTCGGCGTGGTCTGGGGGTGCCGGTGAGCTTGGACTTCTTCACGTGCCCTTTGGCTCTTCCAATCTGGCGATAATCAAAATAATAAAAAAGAAAACATAAGAAAACATTTCCAGAATTCATCTTTAACTTATCTCTACACCTGAAGAAGAAGAAAACTTGGTTTTTCAAAGGAAAGGAAAGCTGGGAACTCGGAACTGGTTAGGGCTCCCTCGCGTACATCACGCCTGTTCGAGATAGCCTAAGAGCTCGACATGGTCTGGGGGTGGCGGGTTCGGCGAGCCTGAACTACTTCACGTGCCCTTTGGCTCTTCCAATCCGGCGATAATCAAAATAATAAAAACAGAAGAAACTATTCTCATCAGAAATGGACAATCAACCCTTTGTTTTGCAATAGACTGGTGGAAAGAATGATGTATGCGTTCACTGCGCGAACTAAGTTCATAGATGTTGTGGTGATCGCTACGCGATCTAAGTTCTGGGATGTTGAAATGATCGCTACGCGATCAAAGGACAGCTCTGGTGTGCGCTACGCGCACTAAGCTATGTCAGGTTTTTAATTGAGAATTAAAAAGTGTAAACACTCACGGCCTAACCTAACCTAACCTGGAGTTATCAATTTAAGAGTATCGACATGACAATGGAAAAATCGTCGTCACCCTGAATCAAGATCGTTACCTACTACTTTATCTTTTACTTAAAGTTATTAATAACTACCGCTAGATTGCATTTTTGAAGAAACAAAATTATTGAAAAGTTGCCAAAACTACCGCTAGATGACGTTTTGAAGAAACTAATTTTTGGAAAAGTTGTTAATACCGACCGCTAGATGGCGTTCCGAAGAAACTATTTTTGAAAAAGTTGTTAATAACCACCGCTAGATGGCGCTCTTTCAAAAAATTGCGTGAAGCTGACCCGGTCACCATTAACACTGCCCCGGTCACCATCGAGCTTGGCCTGGCCAACATAAAGACTTGCCCGGTCACCATCAACCTGTTTGTACCATGGAGTCTGACCTGGTCAACATAGAGACTGACCCGGTCACCATCAAGGCTGCCCTGGTCACCATAAAAATAAAAACGAATCACCACAAAAAATGACACAACCACACTGGCCCGGCCACCATGGAGGCTGACCTGGTCACCATAGAGACTGACCCGGTCATCATCGACGCTGACCTGGTCAACATTAAAATCGACACAAATTTCAAGACTGACCCGGTCACCATGGAGGCTGACCTGGTCACCATAGTGACTGACCCGGTCATCATCGAGGCTGCCCTGGTCACCATAAAAATCGACAAAAATTTCAAGACTGACCCGGTCACCATGGAGGCTGACCTGGTCACCATAGAGACTGACCCGGTCATCATCGAGGCTGCCCTGGTCACAATAAAAATCGACACAAATACAAGACTGACCCGGTCACCATGGAGGCTGACCTGGTCACCATGGAAGCTGACCTGGTCACCATGGAAGCTGACCTGGTCACCATCAAGGCTGCCCTGGTCACCATAAGAATAAAAACGAATCAAAATAAAAAGACACAATAACAAGACTGACCCGGTCACCATAGAGGCTGACCTGGTCACCATGGAAGCTGACCTGGTCACCATCAAGGCTGCCCTGGTCACCATAAGAATTAAAACGAATCAAAATAAAAAGACACAATAACAAGACTGACCCGGTCACCATAGAGGCTGACCTGGTCACCATGGAAGCCGACCTGGTCACCATCAAAGCCACGTGGCTCGGCCTAGCAACTGGCCATGAGGTCTTGCCTTAGCAGCAAGGCCGCGTGGGAACCAAGGCTACTGGCCGATCAATATAGGCTGACCTGGTCACCATACCGGCCGCCCTGGTCACCATCGTGGGAACCAAGGCCATAGCCAGCGCTACCCCAGAGACACCCCCTGCCTCTGGGAAAGGGATTATAAAAATTATCGACAGGAAAGGAAAACGCCCCCATCCAGCATGCGAACTGGCTATATAAAGCACACACACACGGTCAGTAGCTCAGTTGCTCCCACTTCTTCGACCACGACGGACGTCTCACAGCAGCCCTCTTCACAGCACAGCAGCCACCCGCAGCCAAGGAAGGATTCATCTTGGTAATTAGTTTTAATTTAATTATATTTAAAGAACTGAACTACATGTACTGTTCCACCTACACACAGAAGAATTCACTGACCTACACACTCACAGCTAAACAGCCACGGCAAAGGAATTAATCCACCTGACGGATCCCACGGAAAACAAACACCCCCCACTTAAACCACGGCAAATCAGTTGCTCTCACTTCTTCGACCACGACGGACGTCTCACAGCAGCCCTCTTCACAGCACAGCAGCCACCCGCAGCAAAAGAAGGAGTCCACTTGAAGAATTCACTGACCTGCACACTCACAGCTAGACAGCCACGGCAAAGGAATTAATCCACCTAACAGATCCCACGGAAACAAACACCCCGCACTAGGAGCTACGGCAAAGGAGGTGATCTACTGGGTAATCTTTATACTATGTTTAAGAAATCTCTCCGAAGACTTAGGCTTCTTTACTCGAAACAGATCCACGGCTAAGCAAACAGTTTTGCAAACTCTCAGCAACCGGAAGAATCCAGGAGGTAAAACCTACTTCCGCTCGGGCCTTTTCCTGAGAAATTCGTGCTCCTCACCACCACTGGACACCCCGCCTTTACTGGAAACCCGGACAGAGAAAAGAGAACAGCAGGTCGATTTGTAACCATCTGACCAGATTACTTCAGAAGCAAGAGGATCCCAAAGATGTTAGTACCGCATTCTGTGTATTTGATCTGTGTACCCGTTCCCCGCGCTGTGTAGAAACTACTATGGATGGCTAACTAAGTCCCATCACTTCCCTACTTTCTACACTCCAAGGGAATCATCTTTAACTCATCTTTAAAAATCTGGTGGCTCCCCGTGTGCGACTAGAGACCATGGAGTGGCGGTTAGAGTCCGGGCTCCTTCCACCTCGAATCAAACCAAGGGAATAATGTTAAGTACCTACCCCTCCTACCATGCTATATACACCTGTGTTCATTTAAATCCAAATCCATTGGGTGCAGTTCTGTTGCGTAGCGACACAACTCACTCACGAGTATGGCTGTTGTTAAGATGAGACTTAGAGCTAGTAATTGATCCTTGTGACTGTTACCCAAGCCTAATTGCTCTAGCAATAGTAAGAAACACTCGAACCGTGACGTCGTCCGATAAGGGGTAGTTTATCTGCCACCTTTTGAAAGGCACGTGTGGGTTTTGATGCATCTCGCGGTTCGCCATTGCGGCTCCAAAAGAATGATCATTGAAAATGGAAATTAACACAAAAGTAAGCAAAAAACCTTTCCTTCCTATTTTTCACCCTTGTAAAAATTAAGACATCTACTCTGACTCACGTCACTCAAAAACAACATCTTAATCGACTGGAAACTAACGAAGAAAAACAAACTCTACAAGCAAACAACTCTACGAAGGAAGAAATGTGGTTCTTTTCTCTATCTTTTTAAACTTAGAATAAGTCTTAAATTAAAATGTTAAGTTTAGGGTTCCAGTAGAGTGTGGCCCCTTCTGGGCTAACTCTGACCTCGTCCAAAGGGAATATTGAGTTTGAGGTCGAAATTCCCGTCCATGCCTACGGTATGGACAACTTTGGATTCTCAACTGACGAACTGGATTAGAAAACCCTAGTTTTAATAAGAAATTAGGTTAATTTCAAACTAGGTTATTTAGGTTATAACTTTATTACTTGTTAACTTAAAAAAGTACGTATCAGCATGGACCCACCAGCAGAAAGAACAATTTTTGTTAAGGATCTCTTTCCAAATTATCTTGGCGTGATCCTTTCACACTATTGCCCCGCCTTCCTGGCCGGACGATCGGAAGAAGAAATCCACTCTTTTCATAAGTTGGAATCGTCGTCTCTATTTATTAAAAAACACCTTATACTTATTTCTCTCCACAGGCCCTTCCCATTTAGACGGCCGGTTGTATACCATGTCGGGGCCCATAACCTATATAACGTAATGAATAAAGAGAAGAACCTCTCCCAATCAATATGGCTAAACGTTGTGGCCTTAGAGGACCACGAACCGGATGTAGCTGCTAACACCCGAATCCACTTCTACGGGCTTACTCACGTCAACAACACCGTTCACGACTCTTGGAACAGCACACTGCACTACGTTAGTGAAACCATACAACTCTCCGTACAAACAGTTGAGCAACATACTCCAATAAGTTTCAAATTGGCTCTCATTCCCCATGAAGAAAATAACGACCCAAGAGACACGGAACTCAAGAAATATTGCACACCGTCCGATAACACAGAATGGGTAAGACTTGATGGCTACGAGGCCCGGAATATTTGGGTTCTCGCTCTTAACACAATCAACCTCGTCAAAATAAAAGAAACAAGACCGTTACCACCACTGATTATAACTTTTACATTCCCGAGCATCACCACATTGTTCGACATAATGGAACTTGAAGAACAAGAAACAGAACGACACCACTGCAAAATGATCAATTGTCTTGAATTCTCACTTTGCCCAACAACTAAAGAAGAACCGACGAACCAACCACCGCACCTGCACTGTATGTCAAAAACATGCGTTAGATTCTGGGAAATGAGCACAGTACCAACCAACATCCAGCAAACTTGAAAACGCAAAAAATAATAAAATAATGTATTACACGGCACTTGAGGAATGATCAAAATACAAACGGCAGTTTTTTAAATATCAAGTTTTTTTCTATCTTCTGTTATCTTCTTTCGTATGGACAAATCAAGCATCTAAAAACCCCTTCTTCGTCTTCTCATATAGGAGCATGAACGTAACTAGAACCTCCTATGAAATAGAAGGACAAATGATCAACATGGATTTTGTCATTACCCCAACATACCAACATCCCACATCTCCACCAGCTTGGACTGATTTTTTCCAACGGGTCAGTTGGAATACCACTCTTCCGCCACCAAAGAACCTTTTGTGCATCAACTTGGAAAACCACGGTATATTCATGTATAGACGATGCCCACCATTTTTTCTAGACCAAGATCCATGTGCAAACTGGTTGGAATGGATTATCTACGAAACACCGATCCCAAATGGACCCATTAAGATGCTACACGTAAAAAATGGAATGAATCCTAACAACATTCGAAACAACACATCAATCTGCACTCACATAATGTACGAACTATACACATCCCAACTTGAGGCAAAACCGATTGAAGAACCAGCAACCCCAGTCCGGCATTGTACCATACTTTAAAACAGAATATTGTACAAAATAAATGGAAAAAGATGGAAATTATGATTAATTTTACAAATCTCTGTCTGACATGTAACCACCAATAAATAGAATCCCCAATCGGTTAAAATCAACTATGAATAAATTCACTGAGCAAACGAGGTTCTTGGATGCTGTACTAAATATTAACTGCTCGGAATTGGAGCTGTGAATTGGCTATATCCAGTCTAGCGTAACAAACGATGATAATATTTGCAAAATTCATCTATAACCTACCTCTACACCCGAAGAAGAGGAAAGTTTGGTTTTCAACGGAATGGAAAGCTGGGAATTCGGAACTAGTTCGGGCTCCCTTGAGTGCATCACGTCTGTTCGAGATAGCCTAAGAGCTCGACGTGGTCTGGGGGTGCCGGTGAGCTTGAACTACTTCACGTGCCCTTAAGCTCTTCCAATCTGGAGTTAATCAAAGTAATAAAAACATAAGAAAGTATTTGCAAAGTTCATCTTTAACCTACCTCTACACCCGAAGAAGAAGAAAGTTTGGTTTTCAACAGAAAAGAAAGCTGGGAATTCGGAACTAGCTCGGGCTCCCTTGCGTGCATCACGTCTGTCCGAGATAGCCTAAGAGCTCGGCGTGGTCTGGGGGTGCCGGTGAGCTTGAACTACTTCACGTGCCCTTTAGCTCTTCCAATCTGGAGTTTATCAAAGTAATAAAAAGAAGAAAACTGAAGAAACCATTTTTGCACAAATCACACACTACACATAAACACGGCTCTTTTATTTTTTTTTTTTTTTTTTTTTTTTTTTTTTTTTTTTTTTTTTTTTATTTTTTTATTTTCTTCTCTCTCTTCTCAGTAGGCCATTTCAAAAAATTATTTTTTTTTGTTTTTAAATAAACAAACTACTAAGGTTGCGAGAACGACGCTGATTATGCGATGATACCTTGAGCATTTTCGCGTGAACCGTTCTCGTATCCGGCGATGGTCTTGTCCCTCCAGACATGAAAATACTTAGACACTTTTAAACACAAAACTCTAGCCGAAGAAGAAGAAAATTTGGTTTTTCAAAAGAAAGGAAAGCTGGGAATTCGGAACGAGTTCAGGCTCCCTTGCGTGCATCACGTCTGTTCGAGATAGCCTAAGAGCTCGGCGTGGTCTGGGGGTGCCGGTGAGCTTGGACTTCTTCACGTGCCCTTTGGCTCTTCCAATCTGGCGATAATCAAAATAATAAAAAAGAAAACATAAGAAAACATTTCCAGAATTCATCTTTAACTTATCTCTACACCTGAAGAAGAAGAAAACTTGGTTTTTCAAAGGAAAGGAAAGCTGGGAACTCGGAACTGGTTAGGGCTCCCTCGCGTACATCACGCCTGTTCGAGATAGCCTAAGAGCTCGACATGGTCTGGGGGTGGCGGGTTCGGCGAGCCTGAACTACTTCACGTGCCCTTTGGCTCTTCCAATCCGGCGATAATCAAAATAATAAAAACAGAAGAAACTATTCTCATCAGAAATGGACAATCAACCCTTTGTTTTGCAATAGACTGGTGGAAAGAATGATGTATGCGTTCACTGCGCGAACTAAGTTCATAGATGTTGTGGTGATCGCTACGCGATCTAAGTTCTGGGATGTTGAAATGATCGCTACGCGATCAAAGGACAGCTCTGGTGTGCGCTACGCGCACTAAGCTATGTCAGGTTTTTAATTGAGAATTAAAAAGTGTAAACACTCACGGCCTAACCTAACCTAACCTGGAGTTATCAATTTAAGAGTATCGACATGACAATGGAAAAATCGTCGTCACCCTGAATCAAGATCGTTACCTACTACTTTATCTTTTACTTAAAGTTATTAATAACTACCGCTAGATTGCATTTTTGAAGAAACAAAATTATTGAAAGTTGCCAAAACTACCGCTAGATGACGTTTTGAAGAAACTAATTTTTGGAAAAGTTGTTAATACCGACCGCTAGATGGCGTTCCGAAGAAACTATTTTTGAAAAAGTTGTTAATAACCACCGCTAGATGGCGCTCTTTCAAAAAATTGCGTGAAGCTGACCCGGTCACCATTAACACTGCCCCGGTCACCATCGAGCTTGGCCTGGCCAACATAAAGACTTGCCCGGTCACCATCAACCTGTTTGTACCATGGAGTCTGACCTGGTCAACATAGAGACTGACCCGGTCACCATCAAGGCTGCCCTGGTCACCATAAAAATAAAAACGAATCACCACAAAAAATGACACAACCACACTGGCCCGGCCACCATGGAGGCTGACCTGGTCACCATAGAGACTGACCCGGTCATCATCGACGCTGACCTGGTCAACATTAAAATCGACACAAATTTCAAGACTGACCCGGTCACCATGGAGGCTGACCTGGTCACCATAGTGACTGACCCGGTCATCATCGAGGCTGCCCTGGTCACCATAAAAATCGACAAAAATTTCAAGACTGACCCGGTCACCATGGAGGCTGACCTGGTCACCATAGAGACTGACCCGGTCATCATCGAGGCTGCCCTGGTCACAATAAAAATCGACACAAATACAAGACTGACCCCGGTCACCATGGAGGCTGACCTGGTCACCATGGAAGCTGACCTGGTCACCATGGAAGCTGACCTGGTCACCATCAAGGCTGCCCTGGTCACCATAAGAATAAAAACGAATCAAAATAAAAAGACACAATAACAAGACTGACCCGGTCACCATAGAGGCTGACCTGGTCACCATGGAAGCTGACCTGGTCACCATCAAGGCTGCCCTGGTCACCATAAGAATTAAAACGAATCAAAATAAAAAGACACAATAACAAGACTGACCCGGTCACCATAGAGGCTGACCTGGTCACCATGGAAGCCGACCTGGTCACCATCAAAGCCACGTGGCTCGGCCTAGCAACTGGCCATGAGGTCTTGCCTTAGCAGCAAGGCCGCGTGGGAACCAAGGCTACTGGCCGATCAATATAGGCTGACCTGGTCACCATACCGGCCGCCCTGGTCACCATCGTGGGAACCAAGGCCATAGCCAGCGCTACCCCAGAGACACCCCCTGCCTCTGGGAAAAGGGATTATAAAAAATTATCGACAGGAAAGGAAAACGCCCCCATCCAGCATGCGAACTGGCTATATAAAGCACACACACACGGTCAGTAGCTCAGTTGCTCCCACTTCTTCGACCACGACGGACGTCTCACAGCAGCCCTCTTCACAGCACAGCAGCCACCCGCAGCCAAGGAAGGATTCATCTTGGTAATTAGTTTTAATTTAATTATATTTAAAGAACTGAACTACATGTACTGTTCCACCTACACACAGAAGAATTCACTGACCTACACACTCACAGCTAAACAGCCACGGCAAAGGAATTAATCCACCTGACGGATCCCACGGAAAACAAACACCCCCCACTTAAACCACGGCAAATCAGTTGCTCTCACTTCTTCGACCACGACGGACGTCTCACAGCAGCCCTCTTCACAGCACAGCAGCCACCCGCAGCAAAAGAAGGAGTCCACTTGAAGAATTCACTGACCTGCACACTCACAGCTAGACAGCCACGGCAAAGGAATTAATCCACCTAACAGATCCCACGGAAACAAACACCCCGCACTAGGAGCTACGGCAAAGGAGGTGATCTACTGGGTAATCTTTATACTATGTTTAAGAAATCTCTCCGAAGACTTAGGCTTCTTTACTCGAAACAGATCCACGGCTAAGCAAACAGTTTTGCAAACTCTCAGCAACCGGAAGAATCCAGGAGGTAAAACCTACTTCCGCTCGGGCCTTTTCCTGAGAAATTCGTGCTCCTCACCACCACTGGACACCCCGCCTTTACTGGAAACCCGGACAGAGAAAAGAGAACAGCAGGTCGATTTGTAACCATCTGACCAGATTACTTCAGAAGCAAGAGGATCCCAAAGATGTTAGTACCGCATTCTGTGTATTTGATCTGTGTACCCGTTCCCCGCGCTGTGTAGAAACTACTATGGATGGCTAACTAAGTCCCATCACTTCCCTACTTTCTACACTCCAAGGGAATCATCTTTAACTCATCTTTAAAAATCTGGTGGCTCCCCGTGTGCGACTAGAGACCATGGAGTGGCGGTTAGAGTCCGGGCTCCTTCCACCTCGAATCAAACCAAGGGAATAATGTTAAGTACCTACCCCTCCTACCATGCTATATACACCTGTGTTCATTTAAATCCAAATCCATTGGGTGCAGTTCTGTTGCGTAGCGACACAACTCACTCACGAGTATGGCTGTTGTTAAGATGAGACTTAGAGCTAGTAATTGATCCTTGTGACTGTTACCCAAGCCTAATTGCTCTAGCAATAGTAAGAAACACTCGAACCGTGACGTCGTCCGATAAGGGGTAGTTTATCTGCCACCTTTTGAAAGGCACGTGTGGGTTTTGATGCATCTCGCGGTTCGCCATTGCGGCTCCAAAAGAATGATCATTGAAAATGGAAATTAACACAAAAGTAAGCAAAAAACCTTTCCTTCCTATTTTTTCACCCTTGTAAAAATTAAGACATCTACTCTGACTCACGTCACTCAAAAACAACATCTTAATCGACTGGAAAACTAACGAAGAAAAACAAACTCTACAAGCAAACAACTCTACGAAGGAAGAAATGTGGTTCTTTTCTCTATCTTTTTAAACTTAGAATAAGTCTTAAATTAAAATGTTAAGTTTAGGGTTCCAGTAGAGTGTGGCCCCTTCTGGGCTAACTCTGACCTCGTCCAAAGGGAATATTGAGTTTGAGGTCGAAATTCCCGTCCATGCCTACGGTATGGACAACTTTGGATTCTCAACTGACGAACTGGATTAGAAAACCCTAGTTTTAATAAGAAATTAGGTTAATTTCAAACTAGGTTATTTAGGTTATAACTTTATTACTTGTTAACTTAAAAAAGTACGTATCAGCATGGACCCACCAGCAGAAAGAACAATTTTTGTTAAGGATCTCTTTCCAAATTATCTTGGCGTGATCCTTTCACACTATTGCCCCGCCTTCCTGGCCGGACGATCGGAAGAAGAAATCCACTCTTTTCATAAGTTGGAATCGTCGTCTCTATTTATTAAAAAACACCTTATACTTATTTCTCTCCACAGGCCCTTCCCATTTAGACGGCCGGTTGTATACCATGTCGGGGCCCATAACCTATATAACGTAATGAATAAAGAGAAGAACCTCTCCCAATCAATATGGCTAAACGTTGTGGCCTTAGAGGACCACGAACCGGATGTAGCTGCTAACACCCGAATCCACTTCTACGGGCTTACTCACGTCAACAACACCGTTCACGACTCTTGGAACAGCACACTGCACTACGTTAGTGAAACCATACAACTCTCCGTACAAACAGTTGAGCAACATACTCCAATAAGTTTCAAATTGGCTCTCATTCCCACTGAAGAAAATAACGACCCAAGAGACACGGAACTCAAGAAATATTGCACACCGTCCGATAACACAGAATGGGTAAGACTTGATGGCTACGAGGCCCGGAATATTTGGGTTCTCGCTCTTAACACAATCAACCTCGTCAAAATAAAAGAAACAAGACCGTTACCACCACTGATTATAACTTTTACATTCCCGAGCATCACCACATTGTTCGACATAATGGAACTTGAAGAACAAGAAACAGAACGACACCACTGCAAAATGATCAATTGTCTTGAATTCTCACTTTGCCCAACAACTAAAGAAGAACCGACGAACCAACCACCGCACCTGCACTGTATGTCAAAAACATGCGTTAGATTCTGGGAAATGAGCAC